>NC_060066.1:44555000-44600000 GCF_922984935.1 Meles meles | reverse complement strand
AGGTCTGCTCCATCACAGACCAAGGAGAGTTCTTCCCACTGCGCTCCGTCACTCAGTGTACCTGACATGCACACAAGAGGACAAGCTGAAACAAGCCCCTCCCTTCAGCAACCTGGAGGACAGGATCCTTGGTTCTTCTCTGATCGACTCGAAGCACCCAGAGGAATGCCTGCTCTGTAGTAGGGCTCAACTAATATCTGGGAAATGACTCAAATCAGACCTTACCTAGAGATTATGTAATTTGACTTGGAAACAAACATGCAAATACTAAAACCAAGTGAGCAATGGTTCTCTTTGCATACAATGCATCCCAGCGGCTGAGGGTCTGCTGCAGCAGCTTCTGATAGAAAAGTAGAGGAGGGGTGCTTGGGTGGCTCAGTGGGGTAAGCCTCTGCCTTCAGCTCAGGTCATGATCCCAGGGTCCTGGGATGGAGCCCTGCACTGGGCTCTCTGCTCAGCAGGGAGACTGCTTCTCCCTCTCTCTCTGCCTGCTGCTCTAGTTGTGATCTCTGTCTGTCAAATAAAAAAAATAAAATCTTAAAAAAAAAAAAAAGAAAGAAAGAAAGAAAAGAAAAGTAGAAGAAACTAACAACTGATGAGCCCACGGCCAATCCCTGGAGCTGCTTTCCCAGAGCTGAGTGAGAAAAGCAGAAATGCGGTTGCCTCTAAGATTTAAACTTTGAAATAAACACATCACGAATCAGAGCACAGACACACCAGAGATAGAAAAGCACATGGATGGGAGGGATTGTCCGGGACAAAGGAAGGACAGAGCGGGCAGGGACCCTTGCAGGAAATGGCGGGACCTCCGGGAGCCAACTTTAAATGTCCGTGGTTCCTTTGACAAAACCATTCCCAGTGTGAAACGCTCTGCCGAGGGAGCTTAGCATTGTGCCATTCATCTTTTTTATTCTTTATCTTCTTTGGTTTTGATGCTTTTCTTGCAAAACAAACTTCTGACTATACTATGGTAACCCCACAGCTGGCTGGTATGTGGTTGGGTCACGTCTAAATTACCTTTTTAAAGGCTCTGATATATGTGGATATTCAACCTCTCCCCACTGTGTCTCCTGCGTTGGTTTTGCTTCCAGCATGCTGGTTGTATGGCCTAAATCTACTAAAAACACCCCAGCAGAATGGCAGTCCGTCAGCCTGGTGTGTATGGTTTTACCAATGTCCAAAATACACAAAGGGATTTTTAGCAATCTAATCCTGCTAACACACAAAGGGGCTCCCACAGGCTTTTAAAGTGCTGGGAGCCTCTAGACTCTGGGATTCTGGTTTAAAATGTAGAACTCAGCTCGACATTCTTATTTCTTTACCATTCAGAAGTTATGGCCCAGTGAAGGGGGGCAGGGGCGGGAATTTAAGATCTCAAACTATGGTCAGTGGGAGGTGTTTCAAGTGAACATAGCTGAGGAGATTTAGAAACTTGGTTTGTAGGTTAATGTCATAAATATAAATGGAATTAAAGCAACGTAACTTTTTTTTTCCTACTTTGATTTAATTTGTCCGGGAAAATATTTCAAGAGATGTATACCTCAGGATCAGAGGCTTCCGCCATAACTTAGAAGCTCTTCTCCATCAGAATTAATTCAATCACATTGTGTGTATAATGGTCCTAAAAAAGCCATGAACAACGTGAGCCTGGCCCATCCTTCAGAGTAGTGAGGTATGATACTCAGTGCCCACAGTGAAGTTTACTTCCTTGAGGTTTAGGCATTTAGAATAATGCCAGCTGGATCCTGGAACAAACTCAGCAAATAAGCAAAATTCCTCAATTATATCAGAAAATCCCAATTAGGGAACAGAGACCTGGATCCAGAACAATATTTTAAGGAAATTAAACATCTAATCTGAGTCAAGTGGCTTCTTTAGGAAATAGCCTGGTGTGAGTCTTATCCTTTTTCTGGCAGAGGCACAGTTTGGCAGACATAAGGGTGGTAACTGCCCAGCACTGCAGATTGAAATCAGATGTAGGCAACCTTCTCAATTTAAGCTGATTCAACACACAGACTAAACCAGGTAATTACAAATGCATGTGCAGGGGAGTGGAAAGAAGGGACGGAATGGGAACTTCTTTATTTTTTAAAGTGTTTTCAAAGATGGGAACAATTTTATAAATAAAAAAGTGGAATGATGCCAAATATAGAAACAGATGTTTTGGATCATGAAGCTGCTGGGAATTGAGCTTTCTTGCCTAGCGTCACTGGGTTCTGACCCAGGATTTAAGAGCTCTGGCTAGTTTCACCTCTATTCCCATTCTGAAGTTGTTCGATTCCATTCACTTACCACCCACTCCCGGGACAAAAACAACCTTGGGCTGTAGGAAAGTACAACAAAGAGCAATTCAAATGAGCGAGTGGGGGCAGGGGGGAAGCTACATATCTTTATTGCTCTTAACATGGCATCGCAATGAATGTGCAGGGGAATTTAGCGCAAGTGTTCCATTTACAAAAAAACTCCAAAGTGCGTACTCCTTTTTAAAAAGCTCATTAAAAAACAGACAAAGCAATTTCTATTAATACATTTCTCCAGTGTGTCTCTCCTGAATTTCCAGTTGGCTCATCCTTACTTGCAAAACTGATGCCTGACCAGGGGCACTGGGCCACTCAACCGTCACACTTCCGGGGACAGAGAAATGTGTAGAATCTTGTGAGTAACCTACTTTGGATCATTTGAAATTTCTAAGGTTCCTGCTGTGCATAAAGGTGGAAATGCAGATTGTGTATAATACCCAGGGGTACGTCAATGGTTTAATCTAGTTTTACATTTTTCAATTTATGCTTTTTTGTAGCCAGGCTATTATTTCCTCATAGTTGTTTCTTTCTTCTTTCTTTTCTTTTCATTTTTCTTTCCTTTCCTTCCTTCCCTTCCTTCTTTCCTTCCTTCCTGTCCTTCCTTCCTTTTCCTTTCTCCCATCCATCATATAACTGAATTTCCCTCTCAGTCCTGTAAAGAACGATGCCGGCAACTGAATTGCCGTGACATGTAGAAGGCTCAAGAATACTATTTCAGGGGTGCCTGGGTGGCTCAGTGGGTTAAAGTCTCTGCCTTCGGCTCGGGTCGTGGTCCCTGGGGCCTGGGATAGAGCCCCACATCAGGCTCTCTGCTCAGTGGGGAGCCTGCTTCCTCCTCTCTCTCTACCTGCCTCTCTGCCTACTTGTGATCTCTGTCAAATAAATAAATAAAAATCTTTTAAAAAATAGTATTTCATAGCAAATTTCATTCCCCAAATCCATGGCACTTTATAGTTTTCCCTTATTTGTGATATTTTTATTCCCTTTCTGGCATAAAGAGTATTTTTCCCCTGATCTGAAAAATGGGAGTCGGCCAATGACCAAAGTTAAGGCTGTGAAGAGTATGAGGCTGAATGAATCGCTTCGCTCCCTTTCGTTAAGTGTGCTAATACTACAGACCGAAGGGGAAACAAGGAACTGAAGCTCTGAAATGCCAAAGCTGTGTCAAAGATTATTGTTACTTTGTTTCATCCCAGCGATTCTCTTCATCCCTGAGAACAAAACTGTCTCCTTCTTTCTAGTTTAGATGCGCTGAGAATGGTCTTTCCTAGCCCTACCTGGAATAAAATATATCTTTTCTGGTTCTCACAGTTGGAAATTCTTTTTTCAAGAAACAAAACACTTTCTCCCGATTACCTTAAGTTTCTCCAGGTCTGTACTCACCTACAATTCTCCAGAAAAACTCTTGCATACAAATGAGGCTCAAAGAAGAAAGTCGAATGACTACAATTAAAATTCTCCAAATGTAAAGAACTCTACGACACATGGATTTAAATCCACAGTATGATCGCCTTGTACCTTGGCATTGCACTGCACAGTTGAAAACCACTTTTGAATACATTCTGCAGCCTGGGAAACTGAGGCCCAAAGAATAAATAACCCTTGCAGGAAATGACCTGCCAAAAGTTCACAGATGCACAGCTGAGGTTTGATTCACCCAGGCCTTCGGAATGCAAATCAAACACATTCCCCAAAGTGCCACACTCTGGCCATTTTGGATTATTTCTTAGAGCCTGTTTCAGCAGGAATGTTAGCAGGGTGCTCCACTCCTGACAGCGGACAGAAGTTGGTGCAGGAAGCTGGAGCACCGAAGACAAGGTATCATGGTGTGCCATGTAAATGTCTATATCACTTAGTGGCCTCAGAACTGGAGGCGAGGTACTTAACCCCTTAAGTGACAGTATTTACAACCGGGATGATGTAATTGCACAGTTGTTTAGGATGATGTCTGTGCCTACCTAGCACAGGGCCTGATGTTCAGGAGGTCCTGAATCAAATGGCAGAATGTAACGGCCCTTGGCACTGGCTGGAAGAAAACAACGATCTCAATCCTTGCCAGGAACGATCTTTAGAATTAGAAAGCCCATGGCCTGGTGCCTCCCGCCACAGGCACTGACAGTTGTATAGAAAAAAACATCAGGGGTTACCTGGGTGGCTCAGTTGGTTAAGCCTCTGCCTTCAGCCCAGGTCAGGATCTCAGGGTACTGGAATAGAGCCCCGCATCAGGCTCTCTGCTCAGCAGGGAGCCTGCCTCCTCCCCACCCTCTCTGCCTGCCTCTCTACCTACTTGTGATCTCTGTCAAATAAATAAATAAAATATTTTTAAAAAAAAATCAACTTACTTCCCCTTCCACTTCATCAGTGACCACTTTTTCTGTACCTTCTCTGTTCTCAGACCTTCGTAAGACTTGCCAGTACTGACCATTTCCCCATTCCTCCTTTCTGAGTTCCCCCTGTTGAAATTCCCTCTAACTTTTGTGTTGATATACTCAAATTCTGTTGTTACACTGTAACCTCTTTTTTCTGTTTATTCATTTCCCGCTAAATATTTGGCAGGAGGGGAGTGCCTGGGTGGCTCAGTCAGTTAAGCAGCTGCCTTTGGCTCAGGTCATGATCCCAGGGTCCTGGGATGGGGTTCCACGTCGGGCTCCCTGCTCAGTGGGGAGCCTGCTTCTCCCTCTTGACTGCCACTCCCCTGCTTGTGTTCTCTCTGACAAATAAAATCTTTAAAACAACAATGAGTCTTTAAAAATAATAAACAGGGGCGCCTGGGTGGCTCAGTGGGTTAAAGCCTCTGCCTTTCGCTCGGGTCATGATCCCAGGGTCCTGGGATCGAGCCCCGCGTCGGGCTCTCTGCTTGGCAGGGAGCCTGCTTCCTCCTCTCTGTCTCTGCCTGCCTCTCTCCCTACTTGTGATTTCTGTCTGTCAAATAAATAAATAAAATCTTTAAAAAAAAATAATAAACAAACAAATTAATTTGGCAGGAGGGGGAAGCTGGCATAAAGAAAAGAAAATCTTTTCCTTCCTCCCACTCTCCCTTGTCAGCACTCCTCATGGTTTCAAGTACTAGCTGTAACAAAATGACACGCCAACCTGTTTCTCCTTCCTGAGCTACACTGTGGAACTCCATCCACCACGATGCTCCTGTCACCCAAGTCAGTATTCCCTAAACCTGACTCTGTGCTGTGGCCTGCTTCAGTCACTGGCAATAGTCAAGTTCAAGACTTTTGTCATCTTACTAGAAGCTCATCTTTCTTTGGCCCCGGCAATGACTCAGGGCCAATCCCCACAGATCTTGGCTTCCATGGTCTCTCTTCCCAGCTTTCCAAGCTCATAGTTCCTATGCAAGTTCCTTCCCTGCCCTTCCTGGTAGAATAGCTTCTTAACTGGTTTTCTATTTCTCTCTCTTATACACACCGCTCACTTGGAAGGTTATAAAATACTTCTACTCATCTGTGTGTCTCAACAACCTTACAAACTGAGACACAGAAACATTACCCTGGTTTTACAGATATGAAACCCAAAGCTCCAAGAGGTGAGCCACTCTGGACCATTCCAGGTCCAGCACTCCATCAACTATACCGCGAACATCTATGGATGCAGACAGCTGGCCATTTAATATGAAAACAACAAAAAATCTTATTGTAACACAGAATCACAACAGCTTATGCTCTGAGAGCTACAAATTGTTCTGGGGATCAATGGGTCCGACAGCATCATGGGGGCCTTATAGGAACCATGATGCGAGGTTCCTGGCCTATAACTGTGTGGTAACTGATTTCTACAGCATCCACTGAGGTCAGGTTTCTATGGTTTGGGACATATGGCACAGCGTCCACCAGGGGTGGTTCCATTAATTAAAGAAGGAGTAAAGATGATGAAACCCCCCCAGAATGATTTGCTCACACTGTCAGGGCTTAGCAGGTTCTGGAAATATAAAGTTTAAAGATTTGATCAGTGTTTCTCTTTAAATGCAACAAAATTGTCCAACTTCAATGGAAACTGTGCAGTTCGGCACCTCCACAAGAATAACAAATAAAGGCTGTTTTACTCTGGGCGGGGGGAAGACGGATACCAATTTGGTGGCTTAAAACTCAGAACTATTAATACTACAACTATTTACTCTTTGTTTTCTGCCCATTTGCAGTCATTCACTTTGATCCCCTAAGCTAGTACTGGTTATGGATCTCAAAGAAGAGTTATAGCAGGTTCTTTGGAAATAGGCCCAATCTGACAATGTTCATTGGGAAAAAACTATACAAGGATGAGAACCAGATATGAATATGAAAAAATAAAAAAACTCAGATGACCAGATTTGGCAAATTCTTTTTTTTTTTTAATTTACGCTAATGCTGGCAGTATATTCTAGGTTTATACGTTAATACACTGTAAGAGAGAGAAGGAGAGAAAGCATAGAAAATACCATACATTTTTTAAGGGTTTTATTTATTTGAGAGAAGAGAACATGAGCAGGCGGAGGGAGCAGCAGACTTCCTGCTGAGCAGGGATCACGATGATGCAGGGGTCCCAATTGATCCCATGACCCTGGGACCATGACCTGAGCCTAAGGCAGACACTTAATCGACTGAGCCACCCAGGAGCCCCCAGAAAGTATCATATTGCTTAGATGTGTGTCCCAAGACCAGCATCGTTCTACCAGAATAACAATGACTAGGCTATAAACCCAAGTGAGAGAACTAGGTAGGAATAATCTGAAGGAAGTCCAATGAGGAAATAGATACACTGATACACAATCAGGAAAAAAAAAGAAAATTCCCTTAGTGCCATGTGGCTATTAAGAAGGTGGCCTCAGAGGCAGACAGCCTGGGCTGAGGGCCAGCTCACACTTACTGCTGAGACCCTGAGCAGAGGCCTAACCGCCCGAGACTCAGCTTTCCTCCGCTGCATAACGAGGACAAGAGCACCGTCTACACTACCGTGGCTCCCAGAAAGAGTCTACCGTGCTTGGCAGAGTTAAACATTCACCGCAGGTCTGTTGGTCTAGCCTCAGGCCAAACTTCCTGCCACCCCCACCAACCACGCTGGGTGCGGATTTCTGTATGCGTGGGGCAGCCTGCTGTACGGGACTGACCAGTCCTGGCGAGAGCACCCCCTTTTCCTCTGTGACAAGTCCCTGTCCAGATGATAAACTACATGACCCCCCTAACAGATGATACTTATGTCTATTCATTCTGGACTCTACACATTCCTCCTGTTCTTCTCCGCAGTTCAAGCTTTTCAACTCCTGTCTCCTCTTTCTGGAATTTTTCCACTGCCTACTTTTCTAAAACCACTGGTTTTCCTAAACGGAATGGGCATTAGTAGGTCCATTTTCCATGTGTGAAAACAGGTAGAAAGAGGAAGGCTAAATTCAGAAATCTGAGAAATAAGTATTCCTGGGTGCCGGCCCCTAACACAAACTGCTCAGAAGAAATTACCAGATCTAGAGATCTGGTCTTCAGATGCAGAAACTCAGACTCCGTCCCGAAGTCCTTAACGGAGGGAAGCATGGTATTTTGTACATTTATATTACCTACATATGCCTTATTGAAGATTCAGATGAGATCAGGTATGATCTAAGTGAGAGATGGGAGCATGTCTAGAATGGGGGGGGCTTCAAACTAAGGGAGAAAAAGACTGGGTTCAGTCAGAAAGAGTGTATTTGGAGATGCAGGACTGTGGGAAACAGGAGTGTCAGCTCTACTTCAACAAAAAACAAACCGACAAAAAAACTTCGAAACACCCCTGTGAGGTAAGCAAACAACATCTCATTCCTTCAGAAGGAATAACGGCTCACAGAAGGAAAAGAATTCACCCCAGGAGACCGGACAGGGTAACTGAGCAGGAACGAGGATTCAAGTCCTCCTCTTGGATTCTTTCTACCCCATGCACCTGCCTGGGAGCTTTGCTAGCAAAAGAAGGCCCTTAAATCTCCTGAGCATGGCCTGTAAGTGGTGTGACCTTATAACTCATCATACAAACCAGAACTCTCGAGAATAAAGGGGACCACTCTGTAATTACATGGGACAACAGGAGTAAACCAGGACTGCATCACTCACACTGGGAGGTACGGTCACCCTGTACCCTGCCTTTGTATTCTACTATCCTGATTTTCACATTAAACAGCACAAACTATTTAAGACTTTGTGCTATTTACCCTTTAGGTTCACAGAGGCGATCTGTCCAGCTGGATTCAGTCACTGACTGAGTTTCTTAAAGTGTTTTAACTTGTGTTGTTCATGCATCCAAAATACCAACTTTCTCCCCCAAAGGAAAAACACACACCTTGGGCAGATCAAAGTCAGTGAGTTTCTGAAGATTGTTCAAATAGGAACACCTGATGTGTATATCCCAAACCCCTCTTCTGGACACCCTCCTCTTCCGTGATGGCCAACGTGTCATAAAATCCTGTCTATTTTATCTCATGGTTCCCAGCCAACGGATACAATGGATACACTGTATCCAACCCCAGTGCCGCTATCAACCATCTCCATCCCCAGCGGTCTCCTGAAACAGATTGGTCCCTCCTTTTCGTTTCCTCTAATCTCTCTCCACTCTGCAGCCTGAATGAGCCTTCCCAAACCCTCATGAGCCACATAGCCCTCCTGTTCTCAAAACCTGACACGGTTTCTTTCTCCATCTTTTCTTTTCCTCCTGCACAGAGGCGCTGACGTGCCCCTTTCCCGAGGAAACAGTGATGAAGCAATGGGGCTGGAGGGATATGGAGAGCAGCTGCTGACCAGTTCCTGATTATCCTTAAGTTATCAGATGACATGAAACTTAATTCCTGGAAGCTTTCATACTAAACCTGTTAGGACTCTTGTAATTTAGTGATTTGCCTCCTCTAATGCACTGTACCCTACATAAAAGCACAGGTATCCTCAGTGCCTAGCAACCTCCCTGACACAGAATAAAGCTCAAAACTTTGCTGTTCAAAGAATAAATGAATATGTGGGTATGATTAATTTAGAGTTGTAGGTACTGAATCACAAACTGCCCTGGGCAGGTCACAAACATGACCTTTTTTTTTTGAGGAATGCCCATTAATTTCTTAGTACAGTTTTTAAATCAATGGTTCCTACATTTAATGGGAATTTTTTTTTTTCAACCAATTACTATGGCAGCGAGACTGCCTATGTATTTTTCTAAAGAACAAAGAACAATTTATCAAATGTCTACAGCACAGTACTGGGTGGGTCTTATTTGGGGGTTGAGCAGCTAAAATTCAAGAAAACCCCTGGAATAGAAGAGAGTCCTGAGAAGTACCTGGGCTTTCTTTTCGGCTGGGCCACGCAGTCCTGGCCTAAGAGATGCCCACCCGGAGGCCAACCATGGGGAAGGCTGGAATAGGGAGTTACAGCCTAGCCCAAGGAAATCAAAGTTGTTCTGCTTCTGTCCCAGAGGGTCCTATGGAGCTTTCTGGACCTGAGGTGACTTAAAAGCACCACTGCTGGGGCGACTTTTATCAGGTCATTTCTATGAAAAGGCATATATTCCACAATGTGAGGAAAAAATAGACTAAAGAAAAATAATATGTTGGATTCAAAGTTTTGCCCTCACTTACAAGTTAAAAGTAAAGAATCCCTGTAGGGGAAAATAAAAAAGTATTTACCTATAAATCTGGGCATAAGATAGAGCTGACTAAACTTACTACCACCAGGCGCTCAGACTATTCCCAGACCCTGTCTTTCCTCAGAAGAAGTCCAACATTAATTTAGGGCTAGTGGATTAACTTCTCTGCCAAGTCCTTGGTCAAACCACTTTTATAGTATACGTGTGTGTAGACTTACGTCCAAGTCTAGGGGGTCTCAGCTTCATTCCAATGAAATCTCTCTTCTACCTTTTGCTCTCCTAGCCTCAGGAAAATGTTTACATTGCTTCTGAAGAAAAGGAACTCAATTATTGGCAGGATCAAGTTCCCCCACACTGACTCTAACTAAGTCTTATAAGAGGTACTGCAGTTTAAAGAAATCAGACTTAAGTTGCCTCTCAGATGATCTGCATCCAAAAATGACTGTAATGATCCTCACTTCAGTAATGCTAAGTCCTAGTGTCAAGATCATGGATTTTTCTGGAGGGATGTCAGGAATAAAGATACAAAGCTTTTAGCTCCTGAAGGAATACAGCATGCTATTTCCCAAATACAAAGACTTAGTTTTTCAATCTCTTCCTAAACATTCACCTTTAGAATTTGGTGGCCTACAAAATATTCCTACCACACATAACAGTCCCAAAATGCTCTTGTGTAAGTGATAATGTTTTAGTGAAGGCAACTACTGTGTTTCATGGTATTACTAACTTAAATGGAGCAGGACAAATTCTCTCCAAAGGATGTTAATAAAAATTAAAACAACAACAACAACAACAACAACAAAAACACAAAACAAGATCCTTAAATATTTTAGCCACAGATGCCAATAAAATTGAATTTATGTCTAGCTTAATTCAACAATGGAAAAGTCAGCAGTTAAAGAGTAGATAAACTTCCCTTTGTCCCTCTTTTCCTGAGAAACTTTCAAATGTTGAAAATCAATTCCTTTTGTCCCCTTGTTATTCATCTGCTACACATTAAATAGAAACTCTGGGCATCGAGTGATTCCCACAGGGTCTTTCATCTACGGAGAAGCCTGGTACAAATTAAATTCTTACTCTCCCTCACAAATTATAGATATGTATTGTAGTAGGCCATTGATTTATCGGTGGACGATGCTCTTGCTAGTTCAGCTCGGTGAGACTAGCTAACTATAGTTCTTTATCTGAAGTTACTGTGGGGTGGGGGGCGACTGTGGGGCTGCATTAATTAATTAATGCAAAGCATTACCACATTGTTCTGACTTTCCAGGCTCTATTTTAAAAAGCATTCTGTTAAGTACCATGTTTTAGTTACTTCCCAGATCCTTAAGCCACTTGGGTTATGGGTGTGTATTTTAATATACTCAAGTAATACCAAATAATATTACCTCCAGTGGCGATGTGATCTATGAAATGACCGGCATAATGGTTATTATAAATAACATGGAAAACCAGACTGTGCAGTGGAGGCTGAACTGACGCAGACACCATTTTCCTACCGGAATTTCGGCCCCATAGCAAAGGGAGTGGCTGCGATGCCAGCCCCACAGTAGGGCTTTGGAGAGCATGTCTGCACAGGGCATCCCTATGGAACCCCTTCTACTAGAAGAAAACCACACACACACACAGACAGACGCACGCGCACACAGCCAAGTCTGGAGCCCTAAACAGTGCGAGGAAGTTGTGAGCATTTCCCTTTCCTCTGTTATCCACCAAAGACGTTAAAAACCCTTCTTGGCAGAGTTGTTTTTTTAGGTCTTTAATAAAGACATCTGCTCAAGTTCTTCATGGATTCCACAAGTGCCAGGACTCCTCCCCAATTTTTCTGATTTCCACCCCCCACCCCAGAGATGCGTTCGTCTACAATCCAATACCCACTTTTACTGGGGACCTCCTGGACTCCAAACCGAGCGCTCGCATTATGGAAACGATCTGCTTGCCATGCAAGCTCCCACCAGCACCTCACCTCGCTCGAATCCTCCTGCTGATTGATGACGGCCAGTGCGTCCTCCGCCGCCTGCCGCTTGGCCTCGGCCACCGTGCGCTCCATCTTGGCGCGCTCGGTCGTGATCATGTCATGGGCTTTCCGCTCGGCCTCCGACACCGCCTTCTGCAGCTCGGTCATCGCCTGGCGCTTCACCTCGTTGACCGCCTCCTCTGTGTGCCAGGAAGGCCGCACCGGACAAGAGAACATTTCCCTGTTAGCGCAGGATCTTGGCCACGAACCGCTGTTAAACACAATTCTAGAGAATTGCGACTCTCATCGCAATTATTGGGCAGTTCTCCTGGCTGCCTAAAAACCCAGCAGCTTTCTGAAATTCATTTAGGAAAACAAAGGGTAAGGTTGTTTTTTTTTTTTCTTTAACTTGCGTGTCTGGGAATCTTTTTTAAACTACTACTGCATCACTACAACTTTTCTACCAAACTAGTACCTCCAGAAATGACTGGGAAACCAGACTTCAGTAGCTAAAAGACGAATACCACTACCACAAAACTGCCTGGAATAATTCAGACACATTGAGGCGGTTTGCTACAAGGCTATAGGTTAATATGCACATACGGAGTCCATGTTAAAAAGCTTTCAGAAGAAAAGAGGAAGGGGATGGATTTTACACATATACATATCTAAGTGCTAACAATTATTTTGCTGGTGAAACAAAGCACAATAGTGAAACATACAGCAGTATAGTGAAGGTAATTCACATGGCAATTATGTCAATGTAGACCTTGCAAAGAAAATCCAAGATGGAACAGAGGATCTGGCTTTTCTTTTTCCTAAGTATTTCCCGAGTCATGTGGATTTATGCCCTTAACGGGTTAGATGATAAGGTTCTGTAAAAATCATTTTCTCATTTCCCAGTTTTAAGCCATTGCCCATCTACTCCATCAAATATATACACAGCTTTGCATTACCAACTGTTGCACTAGACAAATGTAATTGAATCATACCAGAGGCCAAAACAATCAGGCCTGCCTACAGACCTGCAAGGTGTCAAATCAGCTCTTTATTTTTGGCTGTGGAAAAGGTGAAAAGACTAATGTACAATATGAGATTGACAACTAAAACAAGTAATTTCCATTTAAAAAAATTAACTGTTCTAATTAACGAGGGAAAATATCCTCCCCCTAAATTAGTTTATCTAATTTTCATCTTTATTCAAAGCAAAATGACAATGATTAATTGAAAATTTAATAAGCAGTAATTATTAACTTGGCAAACCTAGTACCAATTAACACTCTATTAAAACTAATTATGACATGTTTCATTCAAGTGTTTGCACTTAATTGTTTCACCCACTTAAAAAGCACCTTAATTAAATGTTCTGTTTAATTAAAAACATAGATTCCTAATAAAAAAATGTTTTACTGTAGATTAAAAATGTAAGAGATGCAAATACTCCTAAGGTTTCTTAAACGTCGGTGGTTTGTTTCACACATCTAGAGCCCTGGCCTGGAGGACCATCGAAAGCTCTCCACTTGTAATTAGCCGGCATGACTTCTATAGCCCAGGTCACTTCAATCACAGTATTTCTGAACTTCTTTCTTTTGTAATGACTGTCTGCTAGGTTTTATACATTAAACTACAAGGGAAAGATCCAGACCAGAAATATTAACCAAAATATGTTAAGCCTTTGGTTGCTCTAAGATATGCCATTTAAAACCTGGATAGAAACAGTACCGCACAGAGCTTGCAGGTCTTCACCAGGAGGCAAAAGGATGCCTTTATTACCCTATCATAAACGACCAGGGGCACCAGGGAAGTACTGCCCTTCTAACTAGACAGCCAGGGTCTAATTTAGTTTGAATATTCAAGGTGAATTAAAATTCTATCTAAGTGGTAATACAGGACAATAATTTTTGCTTACGATCAAAGCTGTAGCTTGACTAATTGTGTATGCAAATCAGGCAATTTATATTTAAATTATGCATTCCTATTCTAATCCCACAGGCATATACAGATCAGCAAAGAGAGTTGGTAGGACATTTGCAAGGTGCTTGAATATTTATTACCAACTGCAAACATTCACTGATCATTTGAAAAAGAAATATACTGACGAAAACACTCGGTTGTGATTTGAAAACCATCTTTATGTTAGATTTTTTTTCCTCAGTTTTATGAAGACTTTTCATACCTTTATGGTGTGTTCTTTTACTTTTGCTGTTGCTTTTAAAAATACTGATGAGGCCTTCAACATTGGTTAGGACCCAAAATATTTTAAAATGTGTATTGTTACACTATTCCATTGTTATACTCTTAATGGGGTAACACGCAGAATTTGAATGGGGTCTGTGAATTACATACTGTTAATGTCCTGATTTTGGTAACTGTACTATAGTTATTTATGCAAGAGAATGTCCTTGTTCCTAGGAAATACACACTAAAATGTTTAGGGTAAAGGGGCATTACATCTGCACCTTACTCTCAAATGGTTGGGGGAAAATATGTGTACAGAGAAAGAAAGGAAGGGAAGGAAAGAGGAATAGAAAGATATTAAAGCAAATAGAGTAAAATAGGGAAAACTGGGTAAAAAATACAGCAATTTTTTATACCATTTTTGCAACTTTTCTGCAGGTTTGAAATTTCAAAATAAAATGGTGCTAAAGGTTGTATGATATACTTTCATGCACAGGATATACTTTTTGCAATTATAATTTCCTGTGAAAAAGGATGCACTGGTTACACTACATTGAATTTTGAGAGCTCTACCCCTTTGATATTTTTCAAATGCTTTAAACTTTCTTTTATTTACTTATCTTTTGCCACAAAGGTAATGTATAAAACTTTGATTGCAAAGACACACTTTATAGGTTTTCTTCTAAAAAAAATTTTGCTCACAGCAGATTTCAGAATCTTGGGGGAAAAAGTTTTCCAATTGTAACAAGCCGATGTCACATTCTGCCCTTGGTGTTTTCATCATGCTGGATGCCCTGACTCTCAACACTAGAAATGCTTTTTAACAAGCCTATAAAGATAAATATTAAAAGCAGTTATTAAAGATTTCCAGATAAAACTGTCGTCTATACTTAAGGGATTTAATATACTCCTCAATATGAGCATCTATCCATAGAAAGTCCCAAAACTGCTTTTGTGCAGGAGATTAGGGATACTGTTGTGAGAATAATACAAATACACAAATGTAATTGACCCCGCTTCCAAGTCCTATTTTAGACTGAAGCCCTAAGACAGAACATAGGCGCATCTAAAAAATGTTCTGGGCATCATTTGTTTGCTAAGGTTAAATGCTTCTTAGAGAGTCCACGGACACAACAGAAGCAAGGATTGTTCTTTCTCTCCTTGTGTAGCCCTCACGATGTCAAGTATACCCAGAATTAGTTTCAGAAACCCATAAAACAGTGAAGAAAAATAAGACTCAATAGATTACAACATGTCAAATTTTTAAAGAACCTGATTAAGTGGCAAATATACAGTGCCGTTTTGAATCTGCTTCCAATTGCTTACCACTTATGGCAGGACTTCCTTTGTGCAGAGCTATTCAAGTTGACTTTCCAACAAAGGTGGTACGTTCAGAAAAATCTGCTCTCACTTAACAGCAGTCAAACAAAGACTTGAGCAGATAATAGCACAGCGAAAGAATTTGGATTACACAAGGCTTTCCTGTCAATTTTTCTTTATCAACTATCAAGGATTTAACTTAAATACACATAAATAAGGGAGATGCAGAGAAAGACTCTCTCCTGCAACAGAAAATGTCATCCTTCTGCTGTCCCAAATGACCATTCTTTGTGTCTCTTACTGGAATAAGTTGCACTGACAGCTTAAGAATGGGGAAGAAAAAGTGGTCAGAAAGAAGATGGAGCGATTCTTTTTCCAGATAGGTGACACATGGCACATTGCACCAGCTGGAGAGTACCCCGTGACCCAGGAAGAAATCTTAGAGGTGATGCTGTGAATCTGGTAAGAGTATACGGCTGAGCAACATACATAGCATTTAAGCTGAATATGCTATCTGATTGGCATACTGGACACTGGAGAGAGCATTCTGGTTCTCAATCGAACCTACCAGGTCTAGCATACTATCAGATTTGGAAACTTCTTGTCACTCTTACAAAAACAGGTTTTTCTTAGAAAATCTGTAAAAACACTTGATAAGAGCCAAATGATCAGAGCATCAGCCAAGTTGCAAAGAACTATGGACCTGGCTGGGTCAAATCACAACCTCAAGAGACACTTTCCCTTCTCTATTTCTCCTACACCCATCCAACCCTTTGCAGAAAGAGCATTTTTCCAGTTTTTCCAGTCAAACTATTTTAATAGTTGGAGTTTAGAGCAACTCAAAGCCACAGTATGTGTCTGTCACATCATCTTTAACTCTTGATTGAAACGGGTTGTATGTTTTCTCTCATGAGTCAGTTTTCGCAAGGTTTTGGCTCTACTTTTCTAAGTGTTGGTGTTCCCCCAAGATTCTGCCAGATCTGAACCCTCTGAAGCCAGTGTGTCACCGGGAACTTTAAGTCAGCCCCAGAACTTTAAATCAGCTCCAGTATCTCTTAAGGAAAATCTGACACTGTACATAGGAGGGAGGAATAGAAGTTTAGCATAACTTGGGTCATTTAATTTAGGAAACAATTTAGTTCTGGTCACTGAGTATGAATTAGCACAGAAGATCAATTTTAAATACTGGTTGTAGTCGTACAATCTGGAAGTTAGTCCCTCAACAAGTCAACTAGTTTTGTTAGGAATTTCGGAGATGTGCCAATTATATCTCCATTTTTAAAAATCAGGAGAAAAGACTGACGTGTGCAATTTAATTTCTAAAACATCAGATTTGTTTTTTTCATTAAGAGTAAACTGCATGTAATCTGAGACCTCTTATGCCAGCTTTCAGCCTGAAACCATGACAGCACCTGAAAAACAGGGGTTTAAAACAGAAACGTTGCCAGACGGTCAATGACGCGGCACTAGCAGATGCTCCTAAAATAAAAACTATTCCATGTTCTAATCAGGCCTGGTGAAAGAATATTAATTAGGATTTAAAATTTTTGGTCTGTGGTGGGGGGCTGTTTTGTTTTTGTTGTTGTTCGCAGGAAAGGCCCTCCTTGTCGCTCCTCACATCACTGCATGAACAACTGTGCACAGCTGCCAGAACACTAGACTCGTGTTTTTCAACAGTTCTTACCAGCTTTCTTCCAGATCTCCTCTGGCACGTATCCAGAAGCAGGCCTGTGAAGGAATTCCCGATGCGCATCTAGGAAAAGGATGCAAAGCGGGTGGGGAGAGGAAGAAAGCACCATAAGCACGTTATGTCACTACACAGAATAGAAGCAAGCAATGCCCGTTCTCTTGGCTGCTCTACAAAAACATAATTTTGAAAGGCTGAGCGTATCACTTCTAGAAAATAAACACAAATAGCAAGGCCAGTCATCAGAGCTCAAGGAAAACAGAAGGTCATTGGTCTAAATGCCTTGTATGCTCAAAATTAAACAACTTCAATGATTACATTATACAATATGATGTCTGGGAGAACTGGTCCCAGAACCCTCTCACTCTGGGAATTTCTATAGTCATGCTTTATTTTGTTACGGAAAATAAATTGTATTTGGTAGTTTTCAAGAGTCAGATTGGTAGTTAAAAAATCAAATCTTAGGCTAATATAATTTTCACATAGCTCTGATTCCAGCACCTTTCAAGAAATAGTGAGCCTTACTCCATAGCCCTCCAGTTCTCACAATGACCTCTTAAAAATCTCGCCGAGCATTAAACATTTTCACACAAATTGGATCTTATGGATTTGACATGGGTGGAAGGAAGAAACTCATTAGAATGGATTCAGAGATATTCAGTTAACAAAACAGGATTAGTATATGCTTCCTAAAACAAAATGACGTTTCACTTTAAATGAAACGCTGGGCTTATTCTTGTCAAATTTTTAAAAGTTTGAGAAAACAGATCATAATAAGCTGATGTAGGAATGCTAACCTCCAAAATAACATGATTGTGGAAATGATAGGATACCTTTTACATTTTTCTAGGTATCACAGAAAATAAACTGAAAATGTCTTCCATAGTTAAAATATGTACTACCCATCTTCCATATTGAATTTTCAACGAAAGCCTATATATTTAGAGGTTTGGGGGCAAGAAAAAAAAGTTTAATTTTTATAAAGACAACAATCATTCAACCTCTGATAAATTTCAAGTAATTAAAATTTTCCCAACATTTTAAGAAATGTCAAGTACCAGAATACAGAATATGGGAAAACAGAGAAAAGCACACTCAATTTAGCTAAGTAGACATCATTTTACATTTGAATGCCTTAAATAGGTTTGAATGTTTTGATTCCTTATAGGGTACATTGATTACCAGTGGCTAAAGCTGAAGATTTCCCCAACTATTCTGAATTAGCAAAAGCTTATTATAGCTTAATGAAGGGCATCTGGAAACTCTGTATTATCTTTGCAATGTTTTTTAAATCTGTAATTATTCCAAATATACAAATTCTTAAAACTTTATAATTTCATGATTATGTGATAATCAGATGCACTTGAAATATCCATTCTCATGGCTATTCTCATGCACACATTGAATTCTATAAGGAAAATGATGAAAACCAAAATATTTTTATTTAAGTAATTTTCATTCATAAAACAGCTAGATAAAACTGTTTGGAGCACACACAACTTCAAGAAAATGTGATATGGCTAATTAGATTCATCAGGATGACCTTCCATACCACTATTTCCAGAAGAAATAAAGGAAGTATAATCAAGTTCACATTCCATAAGACACAACAAAACAGTCAGAAACCTATGGCAACTTTTAAAGACAGTTTTTTAGGAACAGATTTTGGCTTAAAGTATAAGAATTGATATATAAAGAAAAATCATGTCTTCTCCAAAGTAGCAAAAGAAAAAAAGTTTTTTTTTCCATTTATTGGATTAAGAAAAGATCAACAGCTTAGTAAAAATTATTTATAACGGCCAATCATTATTACAGGCAATAGGAAAGGTAATGTTAAGTTATCCAAAGGCCAAGCATGAAAGAAATTAATTACTGCCCCAGAGAGCTTAGGCAGAAGAGACTTCATTCTAGAGCCAAGTGAAGTTGAACCTTGGCTTGGCCACCTACTAGTCAGGTGACATTGCTCAGGTTAGTTTTTCCATGTCTCAGTCACCACATCTGTAAAGTGGGACACCGGTACAACATTTGAGTGCACTGCTGTGGAGACTGAAAGAGGTACTTCCTATTACACGCTCAGCATGGCACACCCCCAACTCTCATTAGACACTAGATGCTATTACCCTCGTTACTGTTAACACCATTATGACTTAGTAGGCTGTCCAGTAAGAATGGATACTTATTTCCTCATCAATAATTAAGGCGGAAAAAAGCACCTTAAAGTTTCTTCTCCTAGCATTTAAATTCACATAGCACAAAACTTAAAAAGAAACGAAAGGAAAAAAGAAAAACAAACAAACAAAAAACCTCTCAGGAGATTTGGATTAAGCAATATTCAATAGTAATTTTTTATTCCCTGAGTAAATGTCACTTGGGGATAGAAGTTATTTACATAGTTAGTAATTCTGTCTTAGTCCTTATTGGGAAGTCCTCAAATTTCTTACATGTTATTTGTATAAATTTTATTTAAAACTCATAAATGTTTATAGTCTCCCAAATTAATCAAACATGATGTTTAAGCCTTAATCAGGCACCCACCTTCCCAGGCATTGTACAGGAGAGATTGTGAGGGTCCATATACCACACTGGACAGTTACGCAATATTTTGAGTTGCCTATATATCCCTAAAATTCTCAGTGACATGTAGACTCAAACTGTACCTGACCTTGGAACCAACAGAAACACCAAAGCCAATAATCAAGTGAAACTTTTCTTAATCCCAGCCTACTTTCTGAATTTCTTTATGAAATAAGAGAGGAATCCAAAGGCAAAAAATTTTTATAAAATAAACAGATTCACATATATATGTAAATGTGTAAGAATGGAGAAATCAGATGTACTCCTCAGAATCTACTTTTGATACACTGATGAATAAAATCGCTACAGAAACCAAATGCCTAATAAATATGCTATCTTCTCTTCTGTTGAAGTAGTAGCAATAACAATGTCTTTATAGGCAATGCTGAGTTGAAAAAACAAACAAAAAAATCCTGAAGTTGCTCTATACTACAAGAGACAACTTCTCTCTTGGGACCTCCTTAATTTAGAATATTGACTGCTCTAGGGCACCTGGGTGGCTCAGTCGGTTAAGCCTCTGCTTTCAGCTCAGGTCATGATCTCAAGGTCCTGGGATCCAGGGAGGTCCACATCGGGCTTTCTGCGCATCAGGGAGCCTGCTTCTCCCTCTCTCTGCCTGCCTCTCTGCCTACTTGTGATCTCTCTCTCTATGTCAAATAAATAAACTCTTTCAAAAAAATTTTAAAAAAAAGAATATTGACTGCTCTAGACAAACCTATGTAAAACACCTTATGTTTCTAAGGCCCAGGTTTTAAAGAAGCAATTTTTTATTCACCATTAAATCTTGACCACCTATAAAACATCAGTTGCTATAAAATGGATAGCTGTATTAAAATGCAGTCACAGAAACAAAGACCAAAGAGCCTATAGGAGATGGTTTAAAATGTGAAACATATATTTACGTAACTACTGAAAGACTGCAAAATTATAGAAAAGTCCTAAATTGAGTTCTGGCTTTATTTGGGATACAAATTGTTTGGGGGCGAGAGGAGAAGAGGAGGACCCTCCAGAAGAGAACACATCTATGAAGAGAGAGGGACGGCATCAAGGTGGAGGAGTAGTTCTAAGAAATGGTGAAGAACAGAAAAAGCAATCTATGATGTAGGAGATGGAAGAGACACTACACTTACGACAGAATGGAGACCATTGGATACTAGAAACAGCAAGGGCCGCCATCAGTATATATGAAGGGATGAGCTGATAGCCTGTGGAGAACCAGTGGGACCTCATCTGACCCAGGACAGCAAGGCTGAAAGCTTGGCAGCACCTACGTATGGCCTTCGTCCTGTAGTGGGCAGAATGAAGCTGAGATCATGATACTATCTATCACAAAAACCACCAAAAGAAAGGACAGGTTAAGTGGGTTCATCTCTATAAATGCTATTATTTTTAAGGATAATGAATTCAGAAACCTCAATATTTTGTTTCAGTAGCCCAAACCAAACCTAGAAGCCAGAACTGCTGTAGGATTTTTTAACAATAAAAGTACCTGGTGCTCTGGGAGGCAATCAACTCTTCTTGTTTTTTAAAAGATGGGTATATTTAACTATTACTCCCTTCTTTTTAAACCCAATATACTTCAATACGGTGGGCACTTAGGAACTCAGCTGAATGATCTTGAAGTGAATTTCATGATGTGATTTAAAGCAATCGATACAAGTATATAAAACTCTAAACTTTTACATGCAGATATACTCTGAATAACATGTTTGTGGCTTTTATAATCTGATAGTAGGACAGGATATCTTTCTTTGGCTGGGAGCAAACTATTTTTCCCTTAGCCTTGTATTATGAAGTAGGATCCCAAAGGTACAACAAATTTACTGTGTTTAAAACAGAATTCCCCTTTCCTAGTTTTTCTGCCTCTGAAAGTAGCCACCTAAAAATTACTGCTTTGAAGAATTTTCAGAATGAAAAAAGTACTTAAGAATTTACTCTAATTTTATAATCTTGGATGAGAAGCAAGTTGGCTTCATATATCCCTGTCCTTTTAAGTTCTTTTTCAGATTACATATTAGAAATAATAATAACAGCTAGTACTTTTATCATACCTACTATGGGTCAGGCACTGTCTCATATGATTTATACCAGTTAACTCATTTAACACAGAAACTCTATAAAGTACGTATTATCACCATTCCCATTTTATAGATGAGGAAACGGAGGCACAAAGAATTACTTGCCAAAGGTGACAAAACTAGGGAGAAGAGGACCAAGGGCTTCAAACTCAAACAATCTGTGCTTTTAACCTTCGTGCTGGATTTCCTGAGGTTTTAGACAGTAATGAGAAATTCTGTAATTCAATTACATGACAATCATAAAGCTTGCTGCCAGTGGAATTTTAAAATACCAATTTCCCCACCAATCTACTTGAAGCAGGGGTGGTATTAATTTGCCAAACTCAGAAGTCCTGAGCTTTTTTATGAATGGTCAACTTGACTTCTCATTCCATTTAAAACAAACAAAAAGTCTCTTTCTGAAACTCTTACCAAAAACATACATGACAGTATTTTCAAAATTTCATACATTCTCATCACAATATCCAAACATTAAAAAAAGGGGGGGGGGATGCATTCCTATTTTAGAGAGTTATGCCCAGTCTCTGACATTAGTCCATCACTGGATACTTCTTTTAACTCTAACAGTATAAAGAATTTCTTGAGAAATACAGAAGGAAAGCACACAAATACAAGATAAACAATAGGACGATTCTAGAATAGTACTTAGCCAGTAAAAAGAAAGTAATCTAAAGGAAATAAAATGTCAGGAGCCAAGAGAGTGATATGAACAGCACACTGAGAGAAAAGGGGAATGGAGAAAGGAGGAGAAAAGCAGCGGCACAGAGACCCAGACCAACGCTCAGGCCCATGAAGTGCTAACCAGCAGCTCCCCCCCTATATGTACAAAAGCAATTCTACTTCAGTGACACTATGTGTCAATTCTGATGGCATTAGCCTCTCTTGGGTGAAATTTACAATGTAACAAAACTCAAATGTACAAAGAAAAAGATACTTCGAAAGTAGACAATTGTTTTAAAAATTAGCTTTCTAAGTTTAGTACTTAAATACCTGGACTTTTTCCTGGAAAGTAATAACAATAAAAACAAAAATCTATGAGCTCAAGGGAAAAATCTAATATTTTGAAGAGTCCTTCATGATACCAACCTGTTTTTGAGTCGAAACAACATTATGGGCTTAGTGTGTACTCAATTTTAAAAATTGCTCAAGAGGCTGTTCAAAATAGCCTTCATTTAATATCTAGGGAAAATTCTCCAAAATTCAATTAGTAATAGATTAGTCATGTTCTCTTACTAATCCCTCACACTGACTTAACACTATGGATAGATTTCAAAAGTGAGAAGGGGAGTAAGTTTAACAAGTACAACAGAGTGGTCATGGAGGTTATGTTCTCCTCTGTCCAGGCCCCAAATGCAATTTAAAAATTCTCAGAGAAAAAAAAAATTCTCAGAGAGTGTGTATGTGTGTGTGTATTTGTGTGTGACTAAACACTGCCAGTGTTTCCAAGCTAGGGAGGTAACCAAGGAAATATTTTGAACTAAAGATATCTCCTATAATATTATTCTGAAGTTCTGCAGGTCTCATTTGACCTCTGTAACAGCTGCAGGGAATTAAGAGAATTGAGCTAAAAGAAACATGGGTAATGTAACTGCAGGATACAGAGATCTACATGCACATAAAGATACAGACATAGCCCTAGTTCTTATCTACACACACACACACACACACACACACACATACACACACACACACACACACTCGACGACACACTCTCCGGAGGCAGAAATGAGACTCATCAGTCAGTAATCTCTGGTCTTTTCTTTACACATCAACATATTCAACTCCGAAACCTAGGAGAGAACCTTCGAAAACACTTCATGTGAAATCAGTGTGGTCCATGATTATAAACCACCAGCTGTCTCAGAGTCACAGCCCAGCCCCCACAAAAACAAAACTCACAGGCTTCAAGGTTAGGAGGGGGCGCACAATGAAAGGTCATGGCGGTTGCTTAAACTTGCGCACTGTGTGGATTCTTGGCAAGCTACCTCTCAAGTTGGGATGGTTTCTTAAAAGGTAGCCTATGGTTCTGTGGCCACAATGAACAGGACTCTTTATTAAAAGAAAAAAGTCAGAATCCAAACAGAGAAAGGAAATGCTTGTAGTCTTTGAATATTACAATCTCCAAAAACTTAAAGCCAAAGCAATCTCATATGACCAAAATAAGAATTCATAAAGCATCATCAGAAATAATGTAATTTGGGTACTCCTAAGAAGTTTTTTAAAACCAACTTTATTTATTCTTTTAGTTAACAGGGAAACTAAACCCATTGTCCTCGAGAACAATATACATTTGCATCACCAGAATGTATACGCAACAGTGGTGATGATATGACATGTCCTATATTCTGGGTGCTGTAAATAACTCACTTAGGCATGAAGTCCCATTAGTGACTGAACTTTTTCTTTGACAGTAGATAGCAGATAATCCTAATCCTGTCAATTAAGGGGCCGTCTAGTGCCAGGGCACTGGCTGGGGCCCCTGCCTCGCATCTCCAATAGACCAGAAGCTCCTCGAGGGAAGGGAGGAAGGATTTTATTCCTTTATTATGTTGCTTAACACAATGCCTGGCACATAGTAAATGTTAAATAAATAAGTACTGACTCAACAAATCAGTTCAATAAAGCAGGTTAAACCAAACTCTTGGACTCCTAAAATTTTATTTAGTTTAAGGCTTTTAATTTTTGCTGACACTGGGTGGTTACAGATACCAGCTTCATTTGTCCTGAACAGATCTATCATGATTAACCATTTTTGTTCACAGTAAGGAAATAAAAAACAGGATACTTACTCAACTCTGTTCTAAATAGTTTTACATGGACTGGTGTTGATTCAAATTAAACCTATTTTCATTGCTTGCCTTAATGTATCCTAACAAATGTACATTCATCTTTAAAACATGCTTTAGAATAATACCTAGTGGGTGAAGTAAGTGACTTGGAATCTTTGTTTAACACTTATTATGGTAATAAGCATTCAGCATTCAGGGATGAGCAATAATCCACAAACCTAAAGCACAAAGGGAACTTTATTGCTTAAGAATAATTTTAATAAAAAATATAATATGATCAATAGCCAAGTAATAGACAAGTTTTTAATTTTTGATAATCAGCGAGGGGTGATAAGGAGGCCAGAGTCATGAGCTTAATCTGCACACGTGTAATTGGTTTTGTTTGCAGTGCAGACTGCGCCCTGAGTGAGTTGACAGGTGTGTGGCTAAACAAATAAGAAAACGAGATGAGAACAAAGACAGACACAAATCCATCTCCACTAAGTTTACTCAGATGGCACCCATGTGTAGTAGCCAGCAGTGTAAATGGTGACACCTTGTGATTAATTGAGGCGAAAGTTCACAGGCTACTCAAAAATTCTCCCAGGTTCAGGATCTCTTTCCATGTATCTGTGACGATATTCTATTTATATGCTCAACATTCTCCATATATCAATATTAGATATGGTTACATATTAAGCATTCAATTTCTAAAGCTCAACTATATTAGCAGTCATATTAGAACCAATAAAAGCTTTACATGGTCCTGAAGCCAGTATTACGCTATATGTTAACTAAGTAGAATTTAAATAAAAATTTGAAAAAAAAAATTTAAAAATGAAGGCCTTACGCAATCTAGGTTAAGGTCAGGTCACCAGAAGACAGTGCTCCCTTCATTGCTAATTTGCAAGTGCCAGCTAGCAGGCTATATAACGTTAGGTCTCTCTTCCTGGTTAAGTGTTTTATGAAAATAGAAGATACAGCTGGAAAACAAGGCCGTCTTAGAGACTGTGTCATCAATTAAAAATCAGACAACACATCCAACACCGAGCGGCAGCTGAACTCCCTGGAGAGTTGCTGCCACCACAGAAGCTTGGTGCCCCGAGATTCTGTTCTGGCACACTGGGAGCAGGGCGCGGCGAGGCGTGCTGTGCAGGGGCAGAGGTCTCTGCGACGCAGGTGAGACCCTGGCCCCGCCTCGAAGCTATGCCCCGAGCCCAGCATTACCTGCAAAGAGGAGCTGACGTGTCGCGACCGCCTCTGCATTGGCCAGTCCGTGGGCTTCCGCACGGAGACACAAGGACTACCAGGGATGTCCAATGTTTATCGCTCTAGAAGGCCCTGCACACCCTTTATTTTTGCCAAGACCCCCCAAACGTGAAATGGGCACGAAGAGCGTGAGCACTCTCCGTCCAGCGCATCCACCCAAAGGAAAAGTACCTAGCGCCACCGGGTCCGGGTTGACGGGGCTCTGCTGCCGGGAGTGGCCGCCGCCGCCACCGCCGCCTTTCTTCAAGTCCTCAGCGTCGCTGTAGCGCCGGATCCAGTAATTCAGCTCCTCGCGGTCGGCCTCCTGACACCGCCGCAGCACGGTGAGGGACCGCCGTGTCTTCTCCACCATGTCCATGATGCAGTTCAACAGCTGTGGAAGGGGCGGGCGTGGGGGAAGAGCACGGCTGTCACCACCACCAAATGGCTCGGGCGGGCCGCGAGATAGACCACCGCAGGACCAGGAGGGACGCAATGGCCGTCCCCATGGCTTCCTTCCATCTAAGTGTTTTCAAAGGTCAGACCTGACATTGAGGCCCGACAGAGTAGTAAACTCAGTGGGAATGAGAGTAAAACGTGGGAGGCGTGAACATGACTCATGACAGAGATTTCGGCTGAAGGCACACAGCCAAGTTCCCAATACTAATCCCATTACTGTATAAACCAAGTGACCCGTGTGCAATAAAACAGGAACCCACAGATCTGGCTTGGAGGACTCCTTTCCACGACCTCACACTTCTCTTACATCAGTGCCTTTGATATTAATGTAAAATCAAATCCTACATTTATTGCAAATATTCCCACTCATTACTTTCTTCAAGGATAGCACAAAATGTAATACCCTCAAAGCATCCCCACTCGTTTCTCTTTTATCATAGAAGCCCACTCCAGTTGTCTTTGAAACATATTTCAACCTAAATGATTACCGATATCTTACATGGTCAAGATGTTTCCATTCCTCTGCCCATTCTCTGTCTGTTAGTCTGTGATCAATCATTTCTTCTTGACGTGTGCCATGCAACCCTACGAACGTAAAGAAGGCTGAATCACCCTACAGTGTCCAGGACATAATCCATATGCATGCAGGCACTTAGCAAAGACTAAACTAAATGATGTGAAAATGTATTTGATTTTTTAATGGAGACGTAAGTCATACTCACATTCGCAATTACCTAATGGGCTGTTCAAAGAATGATAAAATGTTAAAACTAGGAAGAATGTTGCAGGTCATATGGTCGGAACCCTTTATGTAAGAAGAAACAGGGAGTAAAGTGACACCAAGCACTAGGTCAGTTATCCATATCATGTTCCTAAATTGAAAATATAAATATATACTAACTCTTAATAAATATGAGAAACCACACGGAGACATTAAGTGGTTTCAAAGTGCGGCTTTCTAGCATTAAAAATAAAGACAGCAGGGTGCCTGGGTGGCTCAGTGGGTTAAGCCTTTGCCTTCGGCTCAGGTCATGATCTCAGGGTCCTGGGATCGAGCCCCACATCGGGCTCTCTGCTCCATGGGGAGCCTGCTTTCCCCTTTCTCTCTGCCTGCCTCTCTGCCTACTTGTGATCTCTATCAAATAAATAAATGAAATCTTTAAAAAAATAAAAAAATAAAGACAGCATAAATCACTTTACATGGTAGGTCCATGCTTTTCTAAAATGAGCATGGTAAAATTTTTCCACATTTCAGCACAGGCAAATGAACACAACTCTACTGTGTATACCTCCATGATGAAACTAGGCCATGAAGAGAGGGCTTACAAAATATGAAAGCAATGTATACTCATTTGGTTTACTAAAAAAAAAAAATTTTTAAAGAAATAAATTGGACATCATTTAGGAGAAAATACAACATACCAGTTGTAATTTTGGAAAAAATCGTTTTTTTTAAGATTTTATTTATTTCAAGAGAGAGGGAGAGATCGCATGTGTGCAAATGGGGGGGGGGGAGGGGCAACGGGAGAGGGAGGGAGAGAATACCAAGCAGACTCCCTGCTGAGCACAGAACCTGACCCCGGGCTGGATCTCACAACCATGAGATCATGACCTTAGCCGAAATCAAGAGTTGGCTGCTTAACTGTCTGAGCCACCCCTGTGCTTAGCTTTGGCTAGATATCTTAATCCAAGCCAAGAAACCCAAAACCCTAATTTGTAATCTTTTTTTTTTTTTTTTAAGATTTTATTTGTTTTTTTTTTTTTGATTTTCATTTTATTTATTTTTTCAGTGTAACAGTATTCATTCTTTTTGCACAACACCCAGTGCTCCATGCAAAACGTGCCCTCCCCATTACCCACCACCTGTTCCCCCAACCTCCCACCCCTGACCCTTCAAAACCCTCAGGTTGCCCCAACCTCCCCCTAATTTGTAATCTATAGAGTTAAGTATTAATGCTCTTCAGCATCAGAATTAAGGTACAACACAAAAAGATAACATGGAAGTGCTTATCAACCGAGCAACAACAGCAATGGACGAGCAACAACAGCAATGGACATGGGCAGTTAGGTAGGATGCTCATCAAGATAGAAAACAAACGTGTCTCCCTGAGAGGACAGGGTGGGAAGCTATGAGCAGAGATACCCAGAAATGTGTTGCTCCTCTTACAAATTCTTAAGTTTCCACTACAAAAGAAAGGCATTGAACTATGGCAATATTTTCCACTTTAAATGATTAAAACCCCTTTTCAGTTAGGGGTTACTAACCATTACTCTGAATAGCAATTAAGTCTGGCATGGTTTGGGCTTCTAGGCACCTAGGTAGGCTCCTTCTCAAGAGGGCATCATGTGGGAGTTAGAGGACAAGGAGACTTCTGAGATACTGAATTTCACTTTCTGTGGAATCAGAGTGGGTAGAAGTCCCTCTTTTACCTGATATAGAGAAATACAGATGATCAGTCACATGACTCTTTTTAACCAACCATGAAATGCAATTTAATTTATAGCCGATGGAGGCACACACACACAGTGCTTTCTCGGATTAAATAAAAAGCTAAATATAAATCACTTCACATCTTTCTTGTCTAATTAGAACATGTTCAGAGATACATTTTTAAAGTTAAAATTGTCAATGCCACCTATTGGTAAAGAAGTAAAATTGCAAATATGTGTTAATTTGCATAATAGAAAAGACATTGGGGGAAAAGAATATTTAGTTATTACTCTGTCTGTTGTGACTATTTCAAGTTGAAATGTTTGCAAATATGTAATTTTTGTTGACTTATTTGTTGCTTATGTTTTAGGAAATAAAAACACTACCACTGAAATGAGTCATTACAGAAAACAACCAGAGAGTGATGAAGATATAAATATGGCATTGACTTTCACAATGGAGGCATCTTACTATTTGGTTTCTGAGGACCAAGAACTCTAGAGGTCTTGAAAGTTTCAGGAGCGCCTGGGTGGCTAAGTCAGTTGAGCATCTGACTCTCAATTTTGGCTCAGGTCGTGATCTAAGGGTCATGTGATTGAGCCCTGCATGAGGCTTCATGCTCAGTGCGGAGTTTATTTGGGATTGTATCTCTTCATCTGCTCCCAACCCCCACTCACATGCTCTCTCTAAATAAATAATTAAAAAAAAAAAGTTTCAAAAATTCAGCAGATCTAAGTTGACAATGATATAAGCGCTAACGCCAGGAGGAATATTAATGAGCCATAGGATGCCTGTGGATAATGAGATTCCAATATTTGTGGAATACTGCTAAGCTTCATCTCGTTAAAAAAAAAAAAAAAAAAAAAGTACATTAGAAACATGTTTGAGCCCAGTACTTGGTAAGAAAATATATAATTTGCTGCTTCTGAACTCTGAAGGTCATCTGTTAGAAAGAATCAAATCTCTAAAAAGGAAAAACTAAATTAACTCAAAATCTTACATTTATTAATTTCTATTTCACATACTTAAATATTCATCACCACACAATTTTCACTTATATTCATAATACCAAAGGGATATACTAGGGGAAAATAACTCATAATCATTAAAGAGCACATTTCCATTTGTGGGCAATTTGACAATAATGTTGAATCCTAACTGGTTCTTATAGTTTAGAGGATTTTTAGCTAACTAGATTAAAACTCTGAAGCTTACTTATAAACTAATGCTGTTTATAAAGGTATTTTATTAGAAGATTCCAGTGAGTGTATGTCTCTACATAATAGGCATTTATAAGTCATACTAGACTAAGTATACATTTATGACAATTTTTATATTCTCAAAATGGCAGCCTAATGTAACACCACCATTTGTTACTCATACATCAAGATTTTATTTTACACCAATACACACTAAACTGTGCCAGACTTTAGGGATGGTTAAGTAGTTGCACATATTTATAGAGATTAGCACTATTAGTTTTATAAGCTAATATAATTAAAAGGTAAGGAACGTGGTCTGAAGAAAAATCACATAAAACCAGTGGGTACAGATATAATTCATAAAGGGATATTTTACATTACCAGATGAAAACATAATCATTGCACGTAAGCCTAATTACTTCTTTGCTGATTACTTTATAGTGCACTGGAACTAATATTTTATAAAATAGCATTTGCTGCCTAACAAAGAGGCTACTTCCCAGCACCTCCAAGAGCAGGATATCTTGAATTCGTCTTACAATGACCTGGTGAGTCCACTTCTATTTGGAAAATGAGCAATGATGGTTTGGAGGCCTAACGTCATAAAAAAATGGCAAGCCCTTTACTTAGAACGAGGTTGTTACCACATTTCATTTGGGGGTGGGAGGGGCGTCAAAATATTGATCCAGGCTGAGAAATGACATAACCACTTTTTAGAGCTCTTCAGAAATAGTACCTGGGAGAACATTAGACAGATTAGTTATTAAGAAGGCACAAATTATATGCTTAGCCCTTTGTCCAATGCAATATAGAAATGTAGCAAAGGCTGTTGTGGGAAGCAGAACTACTTTTTGACTGTCTCACAACCAGGGCCTCAGTCATGGCCCCTCCCCTCACCCTGAGCCTCCTTTCCTACTTTCTGAACATTTGGAGGGTTACATGGAAAGAAGGCAAAAAGACCCAAATACAGCAGCCCTGTTTGCTAGCAACTATAGTGAAAGCTTACGTAAACTTCTACTCAGCACGCTACCTCTGTCTCTGGCTAAAAACACCATGCCTGCTATTCGAGCAGCGCTGTTCCCGGAGTTCTGTATCCCCGGCCCTGTGTTCTTGTTTTCCACTTAGACTTCCTTCCCTGCTCTTTCCACTACTCTGCCCACCAACTCTACCAGCCAGGCAAGTTCAGCAGCAATTAGCTGACTAACGAAGTCCTGCTGGTAAGCGGAGTGGACACAGAAGATGGAGAAAGAAGAAAGGATTGACGGTTGCTCTCAGTTTATGAATAGCTCGAGTCGCTAAAATCAAGAATTACAAGAGCCCGGAACAGTGCTCTGATGCTCTCCCCTCCACCCCTGATCTCAGGATATCCAATCTTACCTTGTTTCTTTCCCTCTTATTTTGCATGGCAGACACTTGTTCTTTATAAGCCATGGCTCCTAAATGCTTCCCTCTTCAACAGTTTTATGTAAAGAAAGAATGAACACAGGCAAATGGATCACATCTTTACCTAAACTCATTCTTTCTTTGGCACTTTGATCTATGACACAAAACTGTCAATACTAAATTTAATCACGGTCACTTGCAGGTGAAGAAAGTACCAAAACCTTCCTCAAAGAACATCTGTTGATTTAAGCCAGAGACATCGTGCCTCTCATATGTTTCAAATACAGAGTACCACGAAGACTGGAAAAATCAAACTGAATCCTAAGACTGTCTGAAATAAAAGTACAATGAAAGAAAAGGAACATCTTAACATTTTAAAAAATGTTTGTGGCAGATAGGCTGCGTATGAAATCTCTAATGTTAAAAAAAAAAAAAGAAAAACCTAAAAATTCACTTTGCATTTGCTGAGGACTTTATATTAATTTAGGTGCCCCTTTCCCCCCCCCAAAAAAAAATTAGGCTGTGTCATAAAGACCATAAGTAATTAAGAGAGAGAAAGCACAGCTGCTAAAAAAAAATACTCATACTAACCAACTGTTCTCATAAAGGAGACAACATAAAGAGAGAGAATTTTTACCCCTATCACAGATTTCAAGCCTCAAGTTCAGTTAAGAAGCAATGATGGGAGTCTTCAAACATCCAATGCCATAAGAAGTGAACAGATTCTTCAGCTTACCCATAGGTCTGTTTCTGTCCCTGAGGTCCCTGTGGCTGGGGTGTCGATAGGAGTCCCTGTAGTGGTGGGCAATGGCCATATCATCCAAACGGTAATGCTGAGGTGGAGGTGGGGTGGGGTGAGGCAGGCCATTGGGCTGGTAGGATAAGCCGTTATTTGGACTGTACCGCTGGCCTGGGCTAATAGTGCATGGTCGCTTGCTTGGATGTTCTGAGTGCAAAGGCTCTCTGTCAAAGCCATTTTCTTTGGTTCTAAAGGGGGAAGAAAAAGTTTCATCATGTTATTCAGAAGCCAGCATAGTTCAGACACTCACATTTGAACTTACAATATAAACAGGGTATTTATTTATTGGCCAGAAACTTTCTAAACTTGGCTTCCCAGAAGATCTGTGGGAATTCACTGGAACCGGTGCTGAGGCCTAAGCCATCGCAAGACCGCACACATGAGAAAATGGGTTCACGCCTCACCAAGCTGGCAGATATCTTTCTGGTTGTAGCTCGCATGTGTGGTGAGGTCACAACTAAGAGTACTCATACTTACTTAAGTAAGAGTAATCTTACTTAATCTCCCTCCCTAGCTACCATATGTATTAAAAACAAAAAAACAAAACAAAAACAAGTGCTTGATTTCAAACAAATTATCCTAAAACTGTTTGGTCAAGATCCATCAAAGTGGTTGGTATGGCATCCCTCTCTTGATGAATTCTGAAGGAATTCCTATTCCATTTATCCAATGCGGCATCTGATTTTCATGTCAGAGAACATCTAAGAGCTAGCTGTGTTGTCCCATACAACAGCTACATGCGGCCATTTCAATTTAAATGGAAGCTAATGTAAATTCAGCTTGAACTCGTTCTTCAGGGGCAGTAGCCACATCTCAGGTACTCACCATCACAACCTGTGGCTATGACATTGGACTGCACACGTACGGTGCATTTCCATCATCACAGAAAGTTCTACTGGAAAGCTGATCATGCTGAGCTAACACAAGGAAGCAACGCAAAGTCTGGGACCCGGACACTGCCTTCCCCAGCAGTCATTAAGAACTACCTGGAAGTGTGCCCCCTTAAAGTGGAGGATGCTTGCCCAGAGAGCCTGTGTGCTGTCCTCAGGTCTCTGGGCAGGATAGGCACACACCCTGACTGCATTTCATGATGGAATACACAGCTTTAAACTTGGCTTTCAGAAGGAATATGCTGTCCGAATGAGGCCCTGATAACTAATCACTGCTCCTAGATTCTCACACAGAAATGGGGCTAAAGAAGTATTTGGGGGGCTGGATATATCTCTATTTCTTAGAAACTAACTCAATATATTCAGTAAAATAGGAACCAGTCACATCCCAACTTTGACCAAAATCACAGCTCCTACACTATTTCCTTTGTATTCGGCTCTCCTCACAAGACCAGCACTCTAACCTTAGACCAGTGATAATATCTACTTTCCCAGGAAATGTCTCCATGAGAAATTCTACCAAGTCACAGTCGCTGCAGACTTCTACATGCCTTTTTGATTTTAAGTTGGTAACAATAGCATAGAGGCCTTTTAAGACACTTTTCCTAGTTTCTTAGGTAGAGTCTAGAATATGCTCTCTGATAAATGCCAGAGGCATCTGCATGGAAACTAACTCAACAGAGATATGGAGATTAGAGCAATAAGACTGCCATGAACCACCCTGTATGTCCCTTTAGGGTAGAGCCCCAGTGACAATGTATACACACCAGATGGAGAAGGATAGAGGAGGTAGAGACAGAAGGCCCAAGCACACAAAGAACTAAGAGAAGTTCTGCAGAGCTGAATGTGAAATAATACATGGCCACTACCTGCTGAAGAGAGAGGCACAGTTCTAGCGACAGGAACTGAGCCAACGCTGGAAATGACAGCAGGGCATGGTCCCCGTGAGACTAGCAGCCAGAAGTCAACGCTGCTTCCGTCCAAGTAGGTGTCTGATACATACGGGCTCCATATATCTTGATCACTGATATCAGATGAAACACCCAATATACCTGACACTACCTGAATACATTGTTTAAAATAATTTTTTTAAAAGTGAAAGGAACAATCTAGCCAATTTATCTTCTAAGAGTAAATTTGACATTCTAGTCTTTATTTTTATATCCTGTATATTTCTGAATAAAACATCTCAACATTCAATGCACATCACCAGCATAAATCAGTTGATAAATACTGAAGAACTATTAATAGCTATGAACATAATGCTGACACAGCACCTACCTTACCGGCAGGGTGGTGTAGTGGAAAGAGCACTGGACTGGGAATCAAGAGACCTGAGATCTAGTCCTGGCTCTTCCACGACTAGCTGTGTGACCTTGGGCAAGCCACTTAACCTCTCTGGACCTCAGTGTGCTCATCTGTAAAATGAAAGGGTTGGACTAGATCAGTGGTTTTCAAACTGTGCCACCTGAAGTGCTTTTACAGGATTCTGCAGGCAATGAAGAATTTTTTCCCCCAAACATCGAAGACTTGAAGGACAAGAGGAACCCACTGAATTTTCTGTTTTGCAAGTTGGGGTTCGACCTAAGGTTTCATTTTAAAGGACCAGGTCTGTTGCTAAAATCAAGTTTGAAAACCACTGGACTAGATGATTGCTGAGGTCCCCTCCTAGTTTGAAAACTCTGCGATTGAATTATTCTGTATTTACATCTAAATGGCCTAGTTAGGACATCATGGTTATAATCGAAACACACAGGCCGAATGCTTCGCTGGCCAAACTCTGTCAAAGTCAACCACTTTAGCCAACAGAGAACGTCTCTGTTCTTTGCTTTGAACAATTATCTGTAGCTTGTATGTGTGTGTGTGTGCGCAAAAATAGAAAATATCCTCTAAATACCTTATAGCAGCCCCTGTTGCATTTCTAAATATGCAAACATCTCTGACCCAGCTATCAAACCACCTCGACTTACTGGTTTTGCCTCTCTGTTCACTAACAGCAACATACAACATTGGAAGAATTCTTATAATTTTCAAAGTGGCTGGATATATGTTATTTACCTTCACCCTCAGATCAGCTGTCTGATCAGTGTTATTACTTCAATGACCCATTATTATGAAATAAGAGGTTTTTTCCTCCTAAAACAAGGACAGTAATATCCCCAAGCAGGGCTAGGTCCTGAGTCGGTCCTGTCATTTCTATCAGGACCCTGCTGTCCTATCATTCTGCTAGCTATCGAAACAATAAAGCTCAACACCTCACAAAGGTAGTTACATTTTAACAGCAAAGCATTAAAACATTCACGGCTCATAGATACAAAGCTATGAAAGGTCTCCTTGGTGCTTCCACAAATCACCCATGTCTGGTTATAAGGCCAACCTTATTCAAAGGAGTTATGTCCAGAAAGGTAACTAAAACATCTTAATTGCTATTTGTCTGTCTTCTTCTTAAAAAATGCCAACAACTATCTACACCTCATTTACTTGAACAAATTCCAAATTAGCTCTTTTAATGTTGCCCTTTCAAAGTGTATGGGGCTGAATGAACAAATTGTCCCGTCACATTTCATTGTCCCATACCAGCATACTCTTGAAATAACTCAAATTCTAGTGGGAAGTCCGTCATGTCTCAGAGACTTCTGGAAGGCATTTTGTTTGTTTTTTAAATCAGCCTGAGAATATTCTCTCTCCCTACCAAGAGAAATTTTCCTGAACATAACCCAACCACATCAACATTTAGATCCCAATCACTTCTCAGGAATCTGAAGGCCCTAATAATAAAAGGCCACTCAGGACTCAGCTGTGTGACCTCGGGAAGTTAACCTCTGGCTTCAGTTTCCTGCCCAGTAAAATGGGATGAATGGGAAATAATAAACATTAAAACAAACACAACAAAACTTTAGAGACAACCTAAGTTACATTTTATTCCACCTCACGCTGTTTCCCCGCACCCACAGCTCCTCAATAATGAAGACTATGCTACAACTTTCTTTTCCGAATCAAGTCCTGCCAAGGGTCCCTTAAGCCTCTTGTAGCACAGTGCCCTTTGCCCATCTTGGCCTGTTCACGCCCCTGTCCTCTCGACCAGCGTTTCAGCCACAGCCAGGGCTAAGCTGCCAGCAGACTCTCACAATAAAAAGACACATATATTTATTCTTGTACTTTAAAAGTCTAGATTTCAATCTCATTTTAATGTAGTAGCTTGATGTTTAAAAGCCCAAAGACATTAATGATTTGCTATTAAGCACATCTTCCTTCCCTTTTCTAACACATGCGATTTGTTGAGGTTTCCACAGACTAACCAGACACTGAATCAAAAGGGGGGGGGGGGGTAAAATCATTCTTGACATGGTATTTCCAAAACACAAATCAGCAAAAAGTCTCTTCAGGAATCATGAGGAACCAGGGAAGTTTAGATAAAAATTTAACATACCACCTTTCCATGGATGTTGAGTAGGCATCTGAAATTAAATGTATTACAAATTACCGCGCCTCCTTCAAATGAAATTCGAACCTAATTCGTCATGACACCCCAGAGTGGTTTCACTGTTTTTGCTCTCTCCCTGGAGGAAGTGGGATATGCAGACGGGGAGGAACAGAGCGCTGAATGACACAGGACCAACATCGCTGGGCCATATGGAAAGAAATGCCTTCAGTCCCTCCATGGCTGAAGCAGCACATGCTAATAATCCCTTCAGGAGCGAGTAAGATGCCGGCGGTGTTTGCCACTCCACATACACAGCCACAACACCTGGGCCTTCAAGAATTACAACAGGCAGGTTCAGAGAGCCATCTGAGTCTTCCCTCCCATGTCTCCCAAAGCTTGCCACCTGCTCAACTTGTTACTGGCTGTCCCCATGCATTTTCTAATTTCTGCCCACTGCAAGGTACTCAATTCTCCTGCTCCTGCTATCTGCAACTGTGCTTTCCCTTTCTAACCTGTTATCTATAAAATTCCAACTGGAACCCTCCAGTTTTTTTCTGGTCAGTGAGCCAATCATGGCATTCTGTTCCTGGGCCATGCATGGCTAATTTCATTGTTGTGGGTATTTCAGAGATACATCTTTTAAAACAATAGAAAGCAAGATAGTCATCAAGAAAGCAAGCAAGAAAGACTCTTGAGAGAGAGACCATTTGGTATACTACTGAAAATGATTGCATTAAATGCTTAACTTTATTTGTTCAAGTAGGATTGTTGGCATTGTTGTGTGTGTTGTGTGGTGTGTGTGTGTGTGTGTGTGGTGCTTTGCTTTGTTTTGGTTCAGACACCCAGTATGTGTAATACATGTGTAAACTTTCCTGGGAATAAAAGATGCCCAAGATACAATCCACGATGCCTCAAAACCCTCCCCGTAAGATTATCATTTAGTACTAGACTTAAATTCTTTTTGGAAGAGAGCTGGCAAGAAATCTTCACCATAAACACAATTTAATTAGAGATGTAAGGTTTCTATACATTCATGAAGGACCGGAATTTGGCACGTCACATAAAAACAGTACAAAAGTGGATTGAGACTTTAGAGGGAGTAAAGATCACTCCACAATGGGCGCTCAAGAGAGCAGGGCTGTGGAGTTGGCTTCAAGTTTTGGCACTGCTAATTGCTGGCTGTATGAACTTAGACAGTTTAACTGCTATGTGCTTCAGTGTTTTCGTCCACAAAGGATGATGACTGTCTCAGAGCTACTAAGGACGATCTGAAAAAACCCACATGAAGAGCCTAGCCCGTTAACTGGCATTTGAAAACGTAATCAAATCACTTTGTTTTCAAGGTGGGGCATTCGGCGGCTGGTGGTGGAAGAGTCATTATTACAAGACCACGGAGGCTGGAGTCAGAGAATGAGGGGTCAGAATCCCACCCGTGCACCTCTTAGAAGCCACGTGACCTCAGACACATTCTCCAGCCTGCCTCTATACAATAGGCCTGGTAGAAAATAAAGCACTAGGTATACAGCAGGCTCCCCTAATCTGTGGTTTCACTGTTCCTAGCTCCACTTCCCTAGGCACTTCAGTCCAGGAGCAGATGATCCTCTTCCGCGCCTGTAGTCCGCAAGCCAACAGCAAGCAGCCTAACGCGACCTCACACCACCGACGTCATTCACGTCACTTCATCTCATCACACAGGCATTTTTTCATCCCACATCATCACAAGAAAAGTGAGTACAGTACAAGAAGGTACTTTGAGAGAGACCTTTTTTTTTATAGAACATTGTTGTAACTGCTATTTTATTTTTGTTGTTAAGAACATGATGCCTCATTTATAAATTAAACTTTATCACAGGTATGTATATATAGGAGGAAACACAGTATATATAAGGTTTGGTACTATCTGTGGTTTTAGGCATGCACTGGGGGTCTTGGAACCAATGTATGCCCCACAGATGGGGGGGAGGAATTACTATATATTAATATGTCAGTTACTTAGCATGAGGCTTGGCACATCTTAAGTGCTCAGTAAAATCGTAACTATTTTAAATATTTATGATTGGGAAGATTTCATGCACATAGCAGATACTGCCTGAGGTAGCCTGGAGAGTATGAATAGAATGACGACGTATAAGAACCAAGGCACGGAGCAGAAACCATCCGTTAGAAAACAAACTAAAGCATGAAGAGTATTCAGCAGGGGGCTAGACCCTAGGGCAGCAGCAAGAAATAAGACTAGCCAAGTTCACATGGAAGTGGGTGTGGAGAGGCCACAATGTCCTCTACAACCAGGCAAGTCTGATCATGTAAATGCAACTGAATGCTATTTCACTAGAAGACTTCATGATTGATCTGACTACCTAAAAAAGTCATTTCTGAAGGAATGATTACTCACTTTGTGCAACCGAAGACTGCATACAAGATGCAAAACAAAACAAGAATGCAACATAAATTCCCTACATTTTATCACAGAAAACTGAATGCAGTAGACAATACAAATTTAATTCTGATTGGCATAGTCAATTAATCCTATAATTTGTTGTAAAGTGTATCCACTTTTTCTTTTTAGAAAGACAAAAATATTGAGACCTCATTTATGTTAGAGAAACGGAAAAATGGGCCTAGCAGTTTCAGCAGCTGTGTGCTGTGACGACCAATCTTATATACTCAACCACACAGTTTCAGAATGACTGCCTTCTGACCCTTCAACCTTCAATGTTTTTTAAACTTACTAAGCCAGGAAACCTGGCTGACTGTGGATCCTCCGTCATTAAAAAGATCTATAAACCCCCAGAATATTATACTATTGTATTTACCCACTTTAACAATTATGCAGCAGAAATAAATGAGGGAAAGTAAGGGGGGAAAAAACCCCTCTAGTTTCTAGTTGAGCTTTCCTTATTTAAACTGCACATCAAAACATATTTTGTGCAACTGCAAGATTTCAGGTCTGTAAATATGCTGGTTTTACCCCTAAGAAGCTTCGTGACTTTAAGCAAGTTCATTGGGTCATGATTTCTTCAAGCACTGGCCTGGTAGATCCATAAGATCTCTCCCAGATGATGAGCTACAGAATTCTAAAGGTCAAACAAGTCTTTTTAGAAAATAGTATTTAATTCTGGAGGGAGGAGGAAATACATATTAATGCAACTGTGTGGTCTACATAATAAAGTTTAGATGTGTTAAGCTGAGAACAATTTAGAGTATAGTTCTATTAAAATGATGATAAATGAGAAGAGGATTAATATTTCACATGGATCATTTGAAAGAGTAAGGGGTAGAGGTAGAAACAGTGCTACCCATACAAACCCAAAGATCATTCAGTTTGATTTCTTAAACAAGGAAGATTCTCTAAGTCAGAAAAGCAGCATTAACAGATGCAAACATAATATTAAAGATGAATTATAACAAAAAGCTGCAGGATCAAAGCTGTGAGGAAAGACAGACAGCAATGATGATTAACACAAGTGTTTTCACCTTCCTAATTCTTGCGCATTTTGTAGTCCCTAAAGAATGCAGCCTTCTCTAATTGCTCCTTCCCTCCTCACCCCACATGAAAGTGTGAGTGTCTTCATGACTGTCATGGCGAGAAGTTTTAAAGAGTGCTCTTAGCTTCTAGTCTTATCTTTGAAAGCGGTCACTTCATTTAATCAGCACCAGGAAGGTTCCTATTCCCTTTGTCACCTTCTCCCAACATAGAATGACAAAATCAAGGTCTACTATAACCAATCAACTCTTAAATATTAGCAAAGAGTAAGAAATCAGAATTTTCTATTTACTTTCCTTAGTATCTTAGGAAAAAATAGCATGATTTTAAAATCAAAATTGTCTTTTTCTAAATTGGGTTCTATAGTATTCTACCACAGACCTACAAATTTGGTATGGTTCTTTAGAAACTCACCCTGGAGATATTTTAAAAAGAAAGTGGAATAAATGTCACTCTTTTTTACAGGAGAAAAAAAAAAAAAAGATTCCATAGATCTCCCTCAGAGTCTTCATTTCCCTGTAAATAACAATAATGTTTAAAAAAAGAAGGAACATAACCAGTGGCAATCATATTTAAGGATGAGAAGGAAGTTAAATTTGCCACAACGCCTCCCAGAAACGTATGATGACTGTTTCGTAGGGTAGATCTGCAATCGTCACAGAATTTAAGCCCCCAAAGTTGTAAACAAAATATAGAGCGCTCTTTTGTTCGTGACATGTCATGAACAAATTACCAAAATGTGTTTTCTCCTCAGGTGTCAGTTTTTCCCTCTTTTAGTGACTGATGGTTCCCAGTGTTATTACAGAAACAGATTGATCTTTTTAATGAGCCAGTTTAATAGACTCCAAAATCTCACCGTGGCTGCTCATCCATGTCAGACCATATGTACCAACAAAACATTCAGTAAAACAAAAAAAGCTCTGCTGTCAGACAGCTCCATACTCTATAAAATTTCATATAGTAGATCTGGATATACAGATAAATAACCAGAGGAGAGGAAAATGCATATGCAAACAAGATGCAGAAAATATATGCAAAAAAAATACTGTAGAGACCCATATTTTCTTGGCTCTGATCATATTCCCACAAGATACAAATGTATTTACACAACATATTCTCATTACCCGTCCTCCTAACTCTAAGGAAATCCATTTGCCATCCTTCCATTAAAACACACACTTCAGGGTTCCACTTGAAAAAAGAATGTTCCAGTCAAAGAGCAACTGTGTGAATTCTGGCCTCCAGCAACTGTCTCTGAATAACGAAGGGAGGAGAACAAGACTGGCGGCGTTTTAAGAAAGTTCCACCTGATCAAACGCAAATGTGCACGCACACGCAGCTACAGATCACCAGAACAAAAATGCTGATTATCTGTGGAATATACACGAAGTTTCCAGATCAGTATTAGCACGCTGCTCAGGGCTCGCCACAGCATCGTCCAAGCAAAGCCTGCAGGCACAACACCTTCAAATACAAAACACTGGGAAAGAAAATCAGTGGAGAAGTGGCTGGGATACAGAGAAGGGAATGAAACTGTTGGGTCTGCTACTGAGCAGTTGGGGTTTCTAGAACAGTTCCAATTTTGCCTGTAGGATTATCTTCACATTTATCACAGCTATCCAGAGCTTTTCCTGGTACCCCAGCCTCCACCCAAATAAGTGTTTTCTTCCCAACTGTCCATCCAGTCTCTAATTCTTATACATTATCCTTGAAATACAGAGCTGCAACACCTCCCTATGTGCACACAGTACGGGATTTCCTGCAGGGTACAGGGGTTAGCAGCAGACAGGAAGGCACGTGTGAATCATCTAGGGCCGCTTCTGGGTTTTCCGTATCACGTGGACATGCCACTCAGACACCTGGATTAAGCAGTTGCTTTTCAAAGCTAAAGCACTAAATGCTTAAATATGACGAAGGAAAAATGGTTTCCAAAAAGGAGAAAGCAGCCCTGTTGGCAGGTCATGCTTGGAGGCAGGTCTATAGCATGTCAGAAGTAAACTAATGTTTAACTTTTTGCATTTGGATTTTAAACTATCAAAATGTCCTATGTCAAGAGGAAAAAAATTCCAGAGACTGTAGCATAAAAACTGCTTAACAGAGGATTATGTAATAACTGTATGTAAACTGGCTGGCTTTTAATAACATTCTGATTTGCAAAGCAGCTAATACATTTAAGGGTAGCTAAGTCGGTCACAGATAGATGTCTCTGAGTAGCTCCAAGGATCATAAGCTCCTATGCATCTGGAATGTGATTGTGCCAGAATGTTAACCTCTCAAAGGCTGTTTCACTCATGCCTGATGAAATGCAGACACAGGGTGGATAAGTAGAGAAAGGAAACAAAGCATGGGGCAAATATGTTTCTGAACATGGTTTCATTTCAATACAGTTCCGTATTTTTACAAATATGATGCAAGATGCTGCTAATAAGACTTTATATTCCTATATTAGAAAATATTTGTAAATGAGGATGAGGCACTCAAAAAATTATTTTAATAGGTACATGGGAAATTTCACAGAATACACCTTATTCAACAACTACTTTGTAGGGCTGAATGGAGAAGGGGCTTTCCTTTACAATTCTCAGAATTCGCAGTTCTGAGAGCAGTGTGCCTAATGGAATGAATACTGCCTGATAAACTGTTCAACAAAGGTGCCATCTATTAGTTCTCTTCCTTAGTGCTAATCTTCACTCAGCTCATCTAGCTTCTCAGAAATTTTCTCTCAACTCCTCTAAACCCCATTTCAAGAGCCACTGCACTGTACTTACTGAGCAACCCACAAAGGCCAGCTTTCAAAACCGTCCTGTTCTGAGGAAACTCCGAAGGCCGAACTTCCTCACATGGGAAGGGCAAAATACATGGTTGGGTTGAATTCTGTAATAAGTGAGAATTTTCATCTTGACCGTGTTTCTAACAACCATGGGTGGCACTGAGCCCATCCGAATGGTATTCACCCCTTTTCCTTTACTAATACAGGCGGCCAAGATGAACCTGTACAACAGCCTGACTGACACGGGCTCAGTGACCTCCCAGGCCAGCGTGAGCGACCCGACAGCCTCTGGGGCGGCTCACTCAGCACTTCAGAAGCAACAGGTCTTCGAAGCACAGATGGGAGGAAAAGGCCACGGTGAGTCCAGGGCCCTCCTCCCTCTCACCTGTCTGGAGTTCGCCTCTTCCCGTTTTCGTTCACATCGAGAAGCAGCTCTGAGGAGTCAACAGGTGAGGTGGTGCTGGCGTCCAGAAGCAGCTGTTCATGCTGGGCGAGGTACTGGGCAGGGTTCTGTTTGGCCAGCCTTGCGCAGTGGAGGAGCTCGCGCTGCAGCAGGGGCAAGTTGGCCTGTGGGGGCATGACAGGAATGAGAGGGTGGACCCGAAGGCTCCTAAAAACCTGTGGACCCCGTCCGCTTTTCAACCACTGGCAGAGCACACGACCCAGCTCAGTGAGAATGTCATCGAATGCACTCCAGGAGCCTGAGTCCCAGGCACAATCCCCAGGACCGGGCTAGGGCATCTGCCTCGCCCTGCACCTGGATTGCCCCAGGTGTGAGGTGTCTGTCCTCTCTGGGCCACCTCAACCGTCTTGCCTCAGTGCCCGCTGACCACCATGGCAGTGGCACTTAGTTGTTTTTAAAGTCCCTTCACATTCCAACATAACGGGATCAAAAACTCAGGGTATCAGATTCCAACTCCACCCATGGGCAACCTTGCTGTCCACAAGGAAGAGGGAAGGTCCGAGAAACACGCACACAGTTCAATTAACCTCAAGGTGAGCTCCCGACCACATTCAAAACTATCTAGTGACTTACCCCAGTAAAACAGGTTAATCCCATGAAATATCTTTGGTCAACTATTAATTTTTCAAAGGAAAAAATATAGAGATGAACATAAAGACGGTTTCTAATAATCATCAGGTTTATGCAACACTGAGGTAATGGCCTGAGTTCGGTCAGATATCCCAGCTGGAATTCATGCACAAAGCACAAATACTACTACAAAGGCAATCTGCTTTCTTTGTACCAATCCTTATTCTGAGGAAGGTCTGCAGTCCTTAACATCAGAAGACACCCTATGTACCCATCGCCCTCACTGCACACCCAGCCTAGCACTTTGAAAAAAGACTCTCGGAACATGCCTGTGGGTAGATAATTCCGGCAATCTCAAAGGTAATAAAAAGGAAAGAGATAATTTCACACACAGTAAAGCATTAAAATAAAAATCTTAGAATTTTACTCTGAAAAGTAAACCTACGCTGACATTATAAATCTAGGTTGTTGCTGTTTTCTCTTTTCTATTTTTTACCTTTTGAGGGGAGGGCGAAGAGAGAGATAGCACTCACTCATCCCCAACAGCACTTAAATCTCCAGATTCAAGGGAAGATCAATAACATAAGTCTCTTGCAACACAAGGATTATATTTGTAGGAACAAGATGCCAACTGCCCTGATTAGCCCATTGAGTAAAAAAGTCTTTCTGAATAAAGGAGGTGCCAGTTACCTCAATCTTTGGGCCCAAGAGCCTTAAAAAATGCCCTGTGGAGTCTCAGGGACAGGCACTGGGGTCGGACTCGCACCTCAAATCCATTTTTAGAGTATTAATCAAGGAACTATCTCGTAATAATACCAAGGCAATATATGCTGCCCAAGGTATAAAAGACTAGGGTATTTGCTAATGATAAGCACATACCACACATTTTAACAATGGAAATAACTTCCTACATAGAACGATGCTAAAAATAAACCTTTGCAGTCAGCCTAGAGGACCACATAGTTAATAATATATTTTCAAAATATTTTTTTAAACTCTCTTTTTCCCTCCTTCGTAAAGGTAGAGCTCAGGCACCATGTGCCATAGCCAACTCCACATGAACATTTAAAATATTTTTTAAGGGGCACCTGGGTGGTTCAGTCATTAAGCATCTGCCTTTAACTCAGGTCATGATCCTGGGGTCCTGGGATCGAGCCTTGCTTGCATTGGACTCCCTGCTCGGTGGGAGGCCTGCTTTTCCCTCTCCCACTCCCCTTGCTTGTGTTCCTTCTCTCCCACTGTGTCAAATAAATAAATAAAATCTTAAAAAATCATAATAATAAAATAAGATAAAATAAAATATTTTTGAGAATCAGCTTGAAGTATGCAATTTAAAAATTACCGTTGTGGGGCACCTGGGTGGCTCAGTGGGTTAAAGCCTCTGACTTTGGCTCAGGTCATGATCTCAGGGTCCTGGAATTGAGCTCTACATCAGGCTCTCTG